>NW_026781586.1:0-37500 GCF_030144855.1 Hypanus sabinus | reverse complement strand
ACAGGTGGAGTGGCCAACAGAATGGGAGTGTTGGACTCATCTCGGGAAAACGTAGAATACATTAACTTCCTCCTGATCAAAGCCACTGAACATGCTCTGCCCTTCCATTTCCTCTCCCTCCAAACGCCATTCTCCTGCCTCCTCCTGTTACCTTTGACACCCTGACTAAACAAGAACCCATCCAACTCCACTTTAAATGTACCCCATGACGTGAACTCCACAGCCCTCTGTAGAAATGAATTCCGCAGATGCACCACCTTCTGGGAAGGGGGCTCCCAACCTCTTTTTTCTGCCATGGACCACTGCCATTAATTGAGGCGTTCCAGAGCGGTAGTATTGATATACAACCAATGACACAGAACATCGAGAGACACATCCTCAGCTCCTCACCATCGTGTGGATGTACAAATAATGGCAAAGGGGCAAAGCATTAGACATAAAACAATACAGAAGAGAAACTGAGACTCTCCAAGCCACTTTTTAAATTGCTGTTAACTTTGCAAATACTAATTCCCTATCGGTACTTTAACCTCTACATCTGTATTTATATAATCCTCCATTAGTTACGGTTATGGAACGCTGCTGCTTTTTCTGCGCACGTCAAAGCCCGGACCATCCGACCGCAGCAAAGTCCGAACACACGCAAGCGTAAAAGGTGAATAAATTTAACCCTCGGAAGCTGACCCCTTCAGAGACTCAGTAAACCATGGATGCGGCCCCCGGTCATCAGTCAAGTACTCTGGGGGCTCTGAGTGTTTTTTTTACTCGTGTTTTCTGTTCATCTTCTCTGCGTTTTATTAATTATAACTCTCTCTAGTTTGGGCTTCTGGTTTTTTCTGTTACTGTCTGGTCTTATCTCGTTTACACTGAAGCTGGAATTGTACTTCAATACCTCCAATTAATTCTCTGAGACATTACAGAGGTCCAATTGAATATCCTCGGACTTTTGTCTCTTGGTAGAATAGTTACTTGTTGACTTGTAATTAGTCTGGGGTTCTATCAGCTTGGCTAAAAGCCCTTCGTGCCCTGCAGTGTATTCAGAATGACCGTGCAAACCCCTCCTTTCCTCTGTTGTCCTGATCCTTGTCCTGATCTGGCTAAGTGTTTCCAACCTACCCAGGACCTCGTTAGTTATACTGTTTTCCCTTTGTCTCGTTTGTTAGTAAAGTTCCTGGTTTTGTTTAGCCCCTCTGAATCTCTGCGTGACCCTGTGCTCACTTCCAAAGATGCAGCGTGACAGGCATAACCCGAGCGTGACTTGGTCTCAACAGTGCCCCCTGCTGGCCGGTGTGCAAGAGGTTCTGCAAGGGTCTCCCACTGGGTGCCTGGTGTCCTACCGTCCATCCTCCCAGCCCTCTGCTTCCTGCGGTGCTGCTCCAGCTTCTCCTCCTCGGCTTTGTGCGCC
Organism: Hypanus sabinus; assembly: GCF_030144855.1. Classification (NCBI taxonomy): domain Eukaryota; kingdom Metazoa; phylum Chordata; class Chondrichthyes; order Myliobatiformes; family Dasyatidae; genus Hypanus; species Hypanus sabinus. The sequence continues at coordinate 36,095 of NW_026781586.1, read as the reverse complement.
ATCTCGATCTCCTCCTGGACGTTCTGCAGAGCCTGCGGTGAAACCAGAGAGGTGTTATCACTGTTCCTGGAGCAGGTGGCTAAGGTGCCACAGCCTCACCTTTTCCAGAGTTGGAACCTGTATATCAGGGGTTCCCAACATGGGGTTCATGGACACGTTGCTTAATGGTCCAGATAGAGCGGATGTGGAGAGGATGTTTCCTACAGTGGGGGAGTCTAGGACCAGAGGGCACAGATAGAGTGGATGTGGAGAGGATGTTTCCTATCGTGGGGAAGTCTAGGACCAGAGGACACAGATAGAGTGGATGTGGAGAGGATGTTTCCTATCGTGGGGGAGTCTAGGACCAGAGGACACAGATAGAGTGGATGTGGAGAGGATGTTTCCTACAGTGGGGGAGTCTAGGACCAGAGGACACAGATAGAGTGGATGTGGAGAGGATGTTTCCTACAGTGGGGGAGTCTAGGACCAGAGGACACAGATAGAGTGGATGTGGAGAGGATGTTTCCTACAGTGGGGGAGTCTTGGACCAGAGGGCACAGATAGAGTGGATGTGGAGAGGACGTTTCCTACAGTGGGGGAGTCTAGGACCAGAGGGCACAGATAGAGTGGATGTGGAGAGGATGTTTCCTATAGTGGGGGAGTCTAGGACCAGAGGACACGGATAGAGTGGATGTGGAGAGGATGTTTCCTATAGTGGGGGAGTCTAGGACCAGAGGTCATCCCTCTAGAACAAAGATGAGGAGGAATATTGTCATCTGGAGCGGAGAATCTGGGGTCCACGTGCCCCTTGCATAATGGTATTTGTTGGTCCATGGCATTTAAGAAAAGGGTCGGGAAGCCCCTGGTCTGCCTGGACATAAGGAATGGCATTCTGTCCCAAGCTCTGGCCTTATTACAACCAAGCGCCAGGTATCTCCAGGTCCCAGGAGGTGTGTGGCTGAGAGGCAAAGACAGATTTGACATGTCACCAAAGACCTCGGCAGATTTCTGCAGAAGGCATTCTGCCTGGTCTGGAGGTAGCAAAGATCGGAAGCGGACAACCAGCTCCACATTTTATACAATAAATAGGGTTAAAATATTGCAGAATACTAAGGTGGTTCATGGACTGTTTAGAAATATAAAATACACAAGATATAACTTGATTATAGAATTGAGATAGAATAGTACAGCACAGTACAGGCCCTTCGGCCTTAAATTCCTCCCTATACCTGTCTAGTAGTCTCTTAAACTTCACTAGTGTATCTGCCTCCACCACTGACTCAGGCAGTGCATTCCACGCACCAACCACTCTGAGTGAAAAACCTTCCTCTAATATCCCCCTTGAACTTCCCTCCCCTCACCTTAAAGCCATGTCCTCTTGTACTGAGCAGTGGTGCCCTGGGGAAGAGGCGCTGGCTGTCCACTGTCTATTCCTCTTAATATCTTGTACACCTCTATCATGTCTCCTCTCATCCTCCTTCTCTCCAGAGAGTAAAGCCCTAGCTCCCTTAATCTCTGATCATAATACACACTCTCTAAACCAGGCAGCATCCTGGTAAATCTCCTCTTGTACCCTTTCCAATGCTTCCACATCCTTCCTATAGTGAGGCGACCAGAACTGGACACAGTACTCCAAGTGTGGCCTAACCAGAGTTTTATAGAGCTGCATCATTACCCCGTGACTCTTAAACTCTATCCCTCGGCTTATGATAGCTAACACCCCATAAGCTTTCTTAACTACCCAATCTACCTGTGAGGCAACTTTCAGGGATCTGTGGACATGTACCCCCAGATCCCTCTGCTCCTCCACACTACCAAGTATCCTGCCATTTACTTTGTACTCTGCCTTGGAGTTTGTCCTTCCAAAGTGTACCACCTCACACTTCTCTGGGTTGAACTCCATCTGCCACTTCTCAGCCCACTTCTGCACCCTATCAATGCCTCTCTGCAATCTTCGACAATCCTCTACACTATCCACAACACCACCGATCTTTGTGTCCTCTGCAAATTTGCCAACCCACCCTTCTACCCCCACATCCAGGTCGTTAATAAAAATCACGAAAAGTAGAGGTCCCAGAACAGATCCTTGTGGGACACCACTAGTCACAACCCTCCAATCTGAATGTACTCCCTCCACCACAACCCTCTGCCTTCTGCGGGCAAGCCAATTCTGAATCCACCTGGCCAAACTTCCCTGGATCCCACGCCTTCTGACTTTCTGAATAAACCTGCCGTGTGGAACCTGATTTATAATTTATACACACAAATCATCATTATGTGCCATGTGGTATGACTTAGCAATGGAGGTCTTTCCATGACCAGGATTCTTCTTGGCAAATATTTTCTACAGAAGTGCTTAGCCATTGCCTTCTTCTGGGCAGTGTCTTTACAAGACGGGTGACCCCCAGCCATTATCAATACTCGTCAGAGATTGTCCGCCTGGCGTCAGTGGTCGCATCACCAGGACTTGTGCACCGGCTGCTCGTACGACCATCCACCACCGGCCCCCACCTGACCCTGACTGGAGGCCAAACAGCTCCTACACCTTCTCCAAGGGTGGCCTACAGGTATTTTGACCAACAATATTGTGCCGAACTTGAAACCTTGTCTGAGATCAATACGAACCATCCCTGCCACAAAACCTTCCATTTTTCCTCCAATCCGTATTCTGAGAGCCTGTTGTGTTTCATTAACATACAAGCATACAGAACATTTAAGATTTAGAGTAATATTTCAGAAATTTACAGTAACTTATTTAATGTTATAACAACTCCTGTTGCCAAAGAACAACAAATTTAACAAAATACATCTGTGGGGGAGTCTAGGACCAGAGGACACAGTGGGGGAGTGCTTGTATATCTGATATCTTCTCATTGCTACCATCAGGGAGAGGATTCAGGAGCCTGAAGACCCACACTCATCAGGAAGGAGATTCAGGAACCTGAAGACCCACACTCATCAGGAAGGAGATTCAGGAACCTGAAGACCCACACTCATCAGGGTGGAGATACAGGAGCCTGAAGACCCACACTCATCAGGGTGGAGATACAGGAGCCTGAAGACCCACACTCATCAGTGAGAGATACACGAGCCTGAAGACCCACACTCATCAGGGTGGAGATACAGGAGCCTGAAGACCCACACTCATCAGGGTGGAGATACAGGAGCCTGAAGACCCACACTCATCAGTGAGAGATACAGGAGCCTGAAGACCCACACTGATCAGGGTGGAGATACAGGAGCCTGAAGACCCACACTCATCAGGGTGGAGATACAGGAGCCTGAAGACCCACACTCATCAGGAAGGAGATTCAGGAGCCTGAAGACCCACAATCATCAGGGAGAGACACAGGAGACTGAAGACCCACACTCATCAGGGAGAGATACAGGAGCCTGAAGACCCACACTCATCAGGGAGAGATACAGGAGCCTGAAGACCCACAATCATCAGGGAAAGATACAGGAGCCTGAAGACCCACACTCATCTGGGAGAGATCAAGGAGCCTGAAGACCCACACTCATCAGGGTGGAGATACAGGAGCCTGAAGACCCACACTCATCAGGGAGAGATCCAGGAGCCTGAAGACCCACACTCATCAGGGAGGAGATTCAGGAGCCTGAAGACCCACACTCATCAGGGAGAGATACAGGAGCCTGAAGACCAACACTCATCAGGGTGGAGATACAGGAGCCTGAAGACCCACACTCATCAGTGAGGAGATACAGGATCCTGAAGACCCACACTCATCAGGGTGGAGATACAGGAGCCTGAAGACCCACACTCATCAGGGTGGAGATACAGGAGCCTGAAGACCCACACTCATCAGGGTGGAGATACAGGAGCCTGAAGACCCACACTCATCAGGGAGAGATACAGGAGCCTGAAGACCCACACTCATCAGGGAGAGATCCAGGAGCCTGAAGACCCACACTCATCTGGGAGAGATCCAGGAGCCTGAAGACCCACACTCATCAGGGTGGAGATACAGGAGCCTGAAGACCCACACTCATCAGGGAGAGATCCAGGAGCCTGAAGACCCACACTCATCAGGGAGGAGATTCAGGAGCCTGAAGACCCACACTCATCAGGGAGAGATACAGGAGCCTGAAGACCCACACTCATCAGGGTGGAGATACAGGAGCCTGAAGACCCACACTCATCAGTGAGGAGATACAGGATCCTGAAGACCCACACTCATCAGGGTGGAGATACAGGAGCCTGAAGACCCACACACATCAGGGTGGAGATACAGGAGCCTGAAGACCCACACTCATCAGGGTGGAGATACAGGAGCCTGAAGACCCACACTCATCAGGGAGGAGATTCAGGAGCCTGAAGACCCACACTCATCTGGGAGGCGATACCGGAGCCTGAAGACCCACACTCATCAGTGAGAGATACAGGAGCCTGAAGACCCACACTCATCAGGGAGAGATACAGGAACCTGAAGACCCACACTCATCAGGGAGAGATACAGGAGCCTGAAGACCCACACTCATCAGGGAGAGATACAGGAGCCTGAAGACCCACACTCATCAGGGAGGCGATACCGGAGCCTGAAGACCCACACTCATCAGTGAGAGATACAGGAGCCTGAAGACCCACACTCATCTGGGAGGCGATACCGGAGCCTGAAGACCCACACTCATCAGTGAGAGATACAGGAGCCTGAAGACCCACACTCATCAGGGAGAGATACAGGAACCTGAAGACCCACACTCATCAGGGAGAGATACAGGAGCCTGAAGACCCACACTCATCAGGGAGAGATACAGGAGCCTGAAGACCCACACTCATCAGGGAGAGATACAGGAGCCTGAAGACCCACACTCATCAGGAAGGAGATTCAGGAGCCTGAAGACCCACACTCATCAGGGAGAGATACAGGAGCCTGAAGACCCACACTCATCAGGGAGAGATACAGGAGCCTGAAGACCCACACTCATCAGGGAGAGATACAGGAGCCTGAAGACCCACACTCATCAGGGTGGAGATACAGGAACCTGAAGACCCACACTCATCAGGGAGAGATACAGGAGCCTGAAGACCCACATTCATCAGGGAGGATATACATGAGCCTGAAGACCCACACTCATCAGTGAGGAGATACAGGAGCCTGAAGACCCACACTCATCAGGAAGAGATACAGTAGCCTGACGACCCACACTCATCAGTGTGGAGATACAGGAGCCTGAAGACACACACTCATCAGTGAGGAGATTCAGGAGCCTGAAGACCCACACTCATCAGGAAGGAGATCCAGGAGCCTGAAGTCCCACACTGATCAGGGTGGAGATACAGGAGCCTGAAGACCCACACTCATCAGGGTGGAGATACAGGAGCCTGAAGACCCACACTCATCAGTGAGGAGATACAGGAGCCTGAAGACCCACACTCATCAGGGTGGAGATACAGGAGCCTGAAGACTCACACTCATCAGGGAGAGATACAGGAGCCTGAAGACCCACAATCATCAGGGAGAGATACAGTAGCCTGAAGACCAACACTCATCAGGGAGAGATACAGGAGGCTGAAGACCCACACTCATCAGTGAGGAGATACAGGAGCCTGAAGACCCACACTCATCTGGGAGGCGATACAGGAGCCTGAAGACCCACACTCATCAGGATGGAGATACAGGAGCCTGAAGACCCACACTCATCTGGGAGGTGATACAGGAGCCTGAAGACCCACACTCATGAGGGTGAGATACTGGAGCCTGAAGACCAACACTCATCAGGGTGGAGATACAGGATCCTGAAGACCCACACTCATCAGTGAGGAGATACAGGAGCCTGAAGACCCACACTCATCTGGGAGGCGATACAGGAGCCTGAAGACCCACACTCATCAGGATGGAGATACAGGAGCCTGAAGACCCACACTCATCAGGAAGGAGATTCAGGAGCCTGAAGACCCACACTCATCAGGGAGAGATACAGGAGTCTGAAGACCCACACTCATCAGGAAGGAGATTCAGGAGCCTGAAGACCCACACTCATCAGGGAGGAGATACAGGAGCCTGAAGACCCACACTCATCAGGGAGAGATACAGTAGCCTGAAGACCCACACTCATCAGGGAGAGATACAGGAGCCTGAAGACCCACACTCATCAGTGAGGAGATACAGGAGCCTGAAGACCCACACTCATCAGGAAGAGATACAGTAGCCTGACGACCCACACTCATCAGTGTGGAGATACAAGAGCCTGAAGACCCACACTCATCAGGAAGGAGATTCAGGAGCCTGAAGATCCACACGCATCAGGGTGGAGATACAGGAGCCGGAAGACCCACACTCATCAGGGAGAGATACAGGAGCCTGAAGACCCACACTCATCAGGGAGGAGATACATGAGAATGAAGACCCACACTCATCAGTCAGGAGATACAGGAGCCTGAAGACCCACACTCATCAGGGAGGATATACTTGAGCCTGAAGACCCACACTCATCAGTCATGAGATTCAGGAGCCTGAAGACCCACACTCATCAGGGAGACATACAGTAGCCTGACGACCCACACTCATCAGTGTGGAGATACAGGAGCCTGAAGACCCACACTCATCAGTGAGGTGATTCAGGAGCCTGAAGATCCACACTCATCAGGGAGAGATACAGGAGCCTGAAGACCAACACTCATCAGTCAGGAGATACAGGAGCCTGAAGACCCACACTCATCAGGGAGGAGATACAGGAGCCTGAAGACCCACACTCATCAGGGAGAGATACAGTAGCCTGACGACCCACACTCATCAGTGTGGAGATACAGGAGCCTGAAGTCCCACACTCATCAGTGAGGTGATTCAGGAGCCTGAAGACCCACACTCATGAGTGAGAGATACTGGAACCTGAAGACCAACACTCATCAGGGTGGAGATACAGGAGCCTGAAGACCCACACTCATCAGGGAGAGATACAGGAGCCTGAAGACCCACACTCATCAGGGAGAGATCCAGGAGCCTGAAGACCCACACTCATCAGGGAGAGACACAGGAGCCTGAAGACCCACACTCATCAGTGAGAGAAACAGGAGCCTGAAGACCCACAATCATCAGGGAGAGAAACAGGAGCCTGAAGACCCACAATCATCAGGGAGAGATACAGGATCCTGAAGACCCACACTCATCAGTGAGGAGATACAGGAGCCTGAAGACCCACACTCATCAGGATGGAGATACAGGAGCCTGAAGACCCACACTCATCTGGGAGGCGATACAGGAGCCTGAAGACCCACACTCATCAGGAAGGAGATTCAGGAGCCTGAAGACCCACACTCATCAGGGAGAGATACAGGAGCCTGAAGACCCACACTCATCAGGGAGAGATACAGGAGCCTGAAGACCCACACTCACCAGGGTGGAGATACAGGAGCCTGAAGACCCACACTGATCAGTGAGGAGATACAGGAGCCTGAAGACCCACACTCATCTGGGAGGCGATACGGGAGCCTGAAGACCCACACTCATCAGGATGGAGATACAGGAGCATGAAGACCCACACTCATCAGGAAGGAGATTCAGGAGCCTGAAGACCCACACTCATCAGGGAGAGATACAGGAGCATGAAGACCCACACTCATCAGGAAGGAGATTCAGGAGCCTGAAGACCCACACTCATCAGGGTGGATATACAGGAGCCTGAAGACCCACACTCATGAGTGAGAGATACTGGAGCCTGAAGACCAACACTCATCAGGGTGGAGATACAGGAGCCTGAAGACCCACACTCATCAGGGAGAGATACAGGAGCCTGAAGACCCACACTCATCAGGGAGAGTTCCAGGAGCCTGAAGACCCACACTCATCAGGGAGAGATACAGGAGCCTGAAGACCCACACTCATCAGTGAGAGAAACAGGAGCCTGAAGACACACAATCATCAGGGAGAGATACAGGAGCCTGAAGACCCACAATCATCAGGGAGAGATACAGGAGCATGAAGACCCACACTCATCAGGAAGGAGATTCAGGAGCCTGAAGATCCACACTCATCAGGAAGGAGATTCAGGAGCCTGAAGACCCACACTCATCAGGGAGAGATACAGGAGCCTGAAGACCCACACTCATCAGGGAGAGATACAGGAGCCTGAAGACCCACACTCATCAGGGAGAGATACAGGAACCTGAAGACCCACACTCATCAGGGTGGAGATACAGGAACCTGAAGACCCACACTCATCAGGGAGAGATACAGGAGCCTGAAGACCCACATTCATCAGGGAGGATATACATGAGCCTGAAGACCCACACTCATCAGTGAGGAGATACAGGAGCCTGAAGACCCACACTCATCAGGAAGAGATACAGTAGCCTGACGACCCACACTCATCAGTGTGGAGATACAGGAGCCTGAAGACACACACTCATCAGTGAGGAGATTCAGGAGCCTGAAGACCCACACTCATCAGGAAGGAGATCCAGGAGCCTGAAGGCCCACACTCATCAGGGTGGAGATACAGGAGCCTGAAGACCCACACTCATCAGGGTGGAGATACAGGAGCCTGAAGACCCACACTCATCAGTGAGGAGATACAGGAGCCTGAAGACCCACACTCATCAGGGTGGAGATACAGGAGCCTGAAGACTCACACTCATCAGGGAGAGATACAGGAGCCTGAAGACCCACAATCATCAGGGAGAGATACAGTAGCCTGAAGACCAACACTCATCAGGGAGAGATACAGGAGGCTGAAGACCCACACTCATCAGTGAGGAGATACAGGAGCCTGAAGACCCACACTCATCTGGGAGGCGATACAGGAGCCTGAAGACCCACACTCATCAGGATGGAGATACAGGAGCCTGAAGACCCACACTCATCTGGGAGGTGATACAGGAGCCTGAAGACCCACACTCATGAGGGTGAGATACTGGAGCCTGAAGACCAACACTCATCAGGGTGGAGATACAGGATCCTGAAGACCCACACTCATCAGTGAGGAGCTACAGGAGCCTGAAGACCCACACTCATCTGGGAGGCGATACAGGAGCCTGAAGACCCACACTCATCAGGATGGAGATACAGGAGCCTGAAGACCCACACTCATCAGGAAGGAGATTCAGGAGCCTGAAGACCCACACTCATCAGGGAGAGATACAGGAGTCTGAAGACCCACACTCATCAGGAAGGAGATTCAGGAGCCTGAAGACCCACACTCATCAGGGTGGAGATACAGGAGCCTGAAGACCCACACTCATGAGTGAGAGATACTGGAGCCTGAAGACCAACACTCATCAGGGTGGAGATACAGGAGCCTGAAGACCCACACTCATCAGGGAGAGATACAGGAGCCTGAAGACCCACACTCATCAGGGAGAGATCCAGGAGCCTGAAGACCCACACTCATCAGGGAGAGATACAGGAGCCTGAAGACCCACACTCATCATTGAGAGAAACAGGAGCCTGAAGACCCACAATCATCAGGGAGAGATACAGGAGCCTGAAGACCCACAATCATCAGGGAGAGATACAGGAGCATGAAGACCCACACTCATCAGGAAGGAGATTCAGGAGCCTGAAGATCCACACTCATCAGGAAGGAGATTCAGGAGCCTGAAGACCCACACTCATCAGGGAGAGATACAGGAGCCTGAAGACCCACACTCATCAGGGAGAGATACAGGAGCCTGAAGACCCACACTCATCAGGGAGAGATACAGGAGCCTGAATACCCACACTCATCAGGGTGGAGATACAGGAGCCTGAAGACCCACACTCATCAGGGAGAGATACAGGAGCCTGAAGACCCACATTCATCAGGGAGGATATACATGAGCCTGAAGACCCACACTCATCAGTGAGGAGATACAGGAGCTTGAAGACCCACACTCATCAGGAAGAGATACAGTAGCCTGACGACCCACACTCATCAGTGTGGAGATACAGGAGCCTGAAGACACACACTCATCAGTTAGGAGATTCAGGAGCCTGAAGACCCACACTCATCAGGAAGGAGATCCAGGAGCCTGAAGTCCCACACTCATCAGGGTGGAGATACAGGAGCCTGAAGACCCACACTCATCAGGGTGGAGATACAGGAGCCTGAAGACCCACACTCATCAGTGAGGAGATACAGGAGCCTGAAGACCCACACTCATCAGGGTGGAGATACAGGAGCCTGACGACCCACACTCATCAGGGAGAGATACAGGAGCCTGAAGACCCACAATCATCAGGGAGAGATACAGTAGCCTGAAGACCCACACTCATCAGGGAGAGATACAGGAGGCTGAAGACCCACACTCATTAGTGAGGAGATACAGGAGCCTGAAGACCCACACTCATCTGGGAGGCGATACAGGAGCCTGAAGACCCACACTCATCAGGATGGAGATACAGGAGCCTGAAGACCCACACTCATCTGGGAGGTTATACAGGAGCCTGAAGACCCACACTCATGAGGGAGAGATACTGGAGCCTGAAGACCAACACTCATCAGGGTGGAGATACAGGAGCCTGAAGACCCACACTCCAGGGAGAGATACAGGAGCCTGAAGACCCACACTCATCAGGGAGAGTTCCAGGAGCCTGAAGACCCACACTCATCAGGGAGAGATACAGGAGCCTGAAGACCCACACTCATCAGTGAGAGAAACAGGAGCCTGAAGACACACAATCATCAGGGAGAGATACAGGAGCCTGAAGACCCACAATCATCAGGGAGAGATACAGGAGCATGAAGACCCACACTCATCAGGAAGGAGATTCAGGAGCCTGAAGATCCACACTCATCAGGAAGGAGATTCAGGAGCCTGAAGACCCACACTCATCAGGGAGAGATACAGGAGCCTGAAGACCCACACTCATCAGGGAGAGATACAGGAGCCTGAAGACCCACACTCATCAGGGAGAGATACAGGAACCTGAAGACCCACACTCATCAGGGTGGAGATACAGGAACCTGAAGACCCACACTCATCAGGGAGAGATACAGGAGCCTGAAGACCCACATTCATCAGGGAGGATATACATGAGCCTGAAGACCCACACTCATCAGTGAGGAGATACAGGAGCCTGAAGACCCACACTCATCAGGAAGAGATACAGTAGCCTGACGACCCACACTCATCAGTGTGGAGATACAGGAGCCTGAAGACACACACTCATCAGTGAGGAGATTCAGGAGCCTGAAGACCCACACTCATCAGGAAGGAGATCCAGGAGCCTGAAGGCCCACACTCATCAGGGTGGAGATACAGGAGCCTGAAGACCCACACTCATCAGGGTGGAGATACAGGAGCCTGAAGACCCACACTCATCAGTGAGGAGATACAGGAGCCTGAAGACCCACACTCATCAGGGTGGAGATACAGGAGCCTGAAGACTCACACTCATCAGGGAGAGATACAGGAGCCTGAAGACCCACAATCATCAGGGAGAGATACAGTAGCCTGAAGACCAACACTCATCAGGGAGAGATACAGGAGGCTGAAGACCCACACTCATCAGTGAGGAGATACAGGAGCCTGAAGACCCACACTCATCTGGGAGGCGATACAGGAGCCTGAAGACCCACACTCATCAGGATGGAGATACAGGAGCCTGAAGACCCACACTCATCTGGGAGGTGATACAGGAGCCTGAAGACCCACACTCATGAGGGTGAGATACTGGAGCCTGAAGACCAACACTCATCAGGGTGGAGATACAGGATCCTGAAGACCCACACTCATCAGTGAGGAGCTACAGGAGCCTGAAGACCCACACTCATCTGGGAGGCGATACAGGAGCCTGAAGACCCACACTCATCAGGATGGAGATACAGGAGCCTGAAGACCCACACTCATCAGGAAGGAGATTCAGGAGCCTGAAGACCCACACTCATCAGGGAGAGATACAGGAGTCTGAAGACCCACACTCATCAGGAAGGAGATTCAGGAGCCTGAAGACCCACACTCATCAGGGTGGAGATACAGGAGCCTGAAGACCCACACTCATGAGTGAGAGATACTGGAGCCTGAAGACCAACACTCATCAGGGTGGAGATACAGGAGCCTGAAGACCCACACTCATCAGGGAGAGATACAGGAGCCTGAAGACCCACACTCATCAGGGAGAGATCCAGGAGCCTGAAGACCCACACTCATCAGGGAGAGATACAGGAGCCTGAAGACCCACACTCATCATTGAGAGAAACAGGAGCCTGAAGACCCACAATCATCAGGGAGAGATACAGGAGCCTGAAGACCCACAATCATCAGGGAGAGATACAGGAGCATGAAGACCCACACTCATCAGGAAGGAGATTCAGGAGCCTGAAGATCCACACTCATCAGGAAGGAGATTCAGGAGCCTGAAGACCCACACTCATCAGGGAGAGATACAGGAGCCTGAAGACCCACACTCATCAGGGAGAGATACAGGAGCCTGAAGACCCACACTCATCAGGGAGAGATACAGGAGCCTGAATACCCACACTCATCAGGGTGGAGATACAGGAGCCTGAAGACCCACACTCATCAGGGAGAGATACAGGAGCCTGAAGACCCACATTCATCAGGGAGGATATACATGAGCCTGAAGACCCACACTCATCAGTGAGGAGATACAGGAGCTTGAAGACCCACACTCATCAGGAAGAGATACAGTAGCCTGACGACCCACACTCATCAGTGTGGAGATACAGGAGCCTGAAGACACACACTCATCAGTTAGGAGATTCAGGAGCCTGAAGACCCACACTCATCAGGAAGGAGATCCAGGAGCCTGAAGTCCCACACTCATCAGGGTGGAGATACAGGAGCCTGAAGACCCACACTCATCAGGGTGGAGATACAGGAGCCTGAAGACCCACACTCATCAGTGAGGAGATACAGGAGCCTGAAGACCCACACTCATCAGGGTGGAGATACAGGAGCCTGACGACCCACACTCATCAGGGAGAGATACAGGAGCCTGAAGACCCACAATCATCAGGGAGAGATACAGTAGCCTGAAGACCCACACTCATCAGGGAGAGATACAGGAGGCTGAAGACCCACACTCATTAGTGAGGAGATACAGGAGCCTGAAGACCCACACTCATCTGGGAGGCGATACAGGAGCCTGAAGACCCACACTCATCAGGATGGAGATACAGGAGCCTGAAGACCCACACTCATCTGGGAGGTTATACAGGAGCCTGAAGACCCACACTCATGAGGGAGAGATACTGGAGCCTGAAGACCAACACTCATCAGGGTGGAGATACAGGAGCCTGAAGACCCACACTCCAGGGAGAGATACAGGAGCCTGAAGACCCACACTCATCAGGGAGAGATCCAGGAGCCTGAAGACCCACACTCATCAGTGAGAGAAACAGGAGCCTGAAGACACACAATCATCAGGGAGAGATACAGGAGCCTGAAGACCCACAATCATCAGGGAGAGATACAGGAGCATGAAGACCCACACTCATCAGGAAGGAGATTCAGGAGCCTGAAGATCCACACTCATCAGGAAGGAGATTCAGGAGCCTGAAGACCCACACTCATCAGGGAGAGATACAGGAGCCTGAAGACCCACACTCATCAGGGAGAGATCCAGGAGCCTGAAGACCCACACTCATCAGGGAGAGATACAGGAGCCTGAAGACCCACACTCATCAGTGAGAGAAACAGGAGCCTGAAGACCCACAATCATCAGGGAGAGATACAGGAGCATGAAGACCCACACTCATCAGGAAGGAGATTCAGGAGCCTGAAGATCCACACTCATCAGGAAGGAGATTCAGGAGCCTGAAGACCCACACTCATCAGGGAGAGATACAGGAGCCTGAAGACCCACACTCATCAGGGAGAGATACAGGAGCCTGAAGACCCACACTCATCAGGGAGGATATACGTGAGCCTGAAGGCCCACACTCATCAGTGAGGAGATACAGGAGCCTGAAGACCCACACTCATCAGTGTGGAGATACAGGAGCCTGAAGACACACACTCATCAGTGAGGAGATTCAGGAGCCTGAAGACCCACACTCATCAGGAAGGAGATCCAGGAGCCTGAAGTCCCACACTCATCATGGTGGAGATACAGGAGCCTGAAGACCCACACTCATCAGGGTGGAGATACAGGAGCCTGAAGACCCACACTCATCAGTGAGGAGATACAGGAGCCTGAAGACCCACACTCATCAGGGTGGAGATACAGGAGCCTGAAGACCCACACTCATCAGGGAGAGATACAGGAGCCTGAAGACCCACACTCATCAGGGAGAGATACAGGAGCCTGAAGACCCACACTCACCAGGGTGGAGATACAGGAGCCTGAAGACCCACACTGATCAGGGAGAGATAACGGAACCTGAAGACCCACACTCATCAGGATGGAGATACAGTAGCCTGAAGACCCACACTCATCAGTGAGGAGATACAGGAGCCTGAAGACCCACACTCATCTGGGAGGCGATACAGGAGCCTGAAGACCCACAGTCATCAGGATGGAGATACAGGAGCCTGAAGACCCACACTCATCAGGAAGGAGATTCAGGAGCCTGAAGACCCACACTCATCAGGGAGAGATACAGGAGCCTGAAGACCCACACTCATCAGGAAGGAGATTCAGGAGCCTGAAGACCCACACTCATCAGGGTGGAGATACAGGAGCCTGAAGACCCACACTCATCAGGGAGAGATACAGTAGCCTGAAGACCCACACTCATCAGGGAGAGATACAAGAGCCTGAAGACCCACACTCATCAGTGAGGAGATACAGGACCCTGAAGACCCACACTCATCAGGAAGAGATACAGTAGCCTGACGACCCACACTCATCAGTGTGGAGATACAAGAGCCTGAAGACCCACACTCATCAGGAAGGAGATTCAGGAGCCTGAAGACCCACACTCATCAGGGAGAGATACAGGAGCCTGAAGACCCACACTCATCAGGGTGGAGATACAGGAGCCGGAAGACCCACATTCATCATGGAGGATATACATGAGCCTGAAGACCCACACTCATCAGTGAGGAGATACAGGAGCCTGAAGACCCACACTCATCAGGAAGAGATACAGTAGCCTGACGACCCACACTCATCAGTGTGGAGATACAGGAGCCTGAAGACACACACTCATCAGTGAGGAGATTCAGGAGCCTTAAGACCCACACTCATCAGGAAGGAGATCCAGGAGCCTGAAGTCCCACACTCATCAGGGTGGAGATACAGGAGCCTGAAGACCCACACTCATCAGGGTGGAGATACAGGAGCCTGAAGACCCACACTCATCAGTGAGGACATACAGGAGCCTGAAGACCCACACTCATCAGGGTGGAGATACAGGAGCCTGAAGACTCACACTCATCAGGGAGAGATACAGGAGCCTGAAGACCCACAATCATCAGGGAGAGATACAGTAGCCTGAAGACCAACACTCATCAGGGAGAGATACAGGAGGCTGAAGACCCACACTCATCAGTGAGGAGATACAGGAGCCTGAAGACCCACACTCATCTGGGAGGCGATACAGGAGCCTGAAGACCCACACACATCAGGATGGAGATACAGGAGCCTGAAGACCCACACTCATCTGGGAGGTGATACAGGAGCCTGAAGACCCACACTCATGAGGGTGAGATACTGGAGCCTGAAGACCAACACTCATCAGGGTGGAGATACAGGATCCTGAAGACCCACACTCATCAGTGAGGAGCTACAGGAGCCTGAAGACCCACACTCATCTGGGAGGCGATACAGGAGCCTGAAGACCCACACTCATCAGGATGGAGATACAGGAGCCTGAAGACCCACACTCATCAGGAAGGAGATTCAGGAGCCTGAAGACCCACACTCATCAGGGAGAGATACAGGAGTCTGAAGACCCACACTCATCAGGAAGGAGATTCAGGAGCCTGAAGACCCACACTCATCAGGGTGGAGATACAGGAGCCTGAAGACCCACACTCATGAGTGAGAGATACTGGAGCCTGAAGACCAACACTCATCAGGGTGGAGATACAGGAGCCTGAAGACCCACACTCATCAGGGAGAGATACAGGAGCCTGAAGACCCACACTCATCAGGGAGAGATCCAGGAGCCTGAAGACCCACACTCATCAGGGAGAGATACAGGAGCCTGAAGACCCACACTCATCATTGAGAGAAACAGGAGCCTGAAGACCCACAATCATCAGGGAGAGATACAGGAGCCTGAAGACCCACAATCATCAGGGAGAGATACAGGAGCATGAAGACCCACACTCATCAGGAAGGAGATTCAGGAGCCTGAAGATCCACACTCATCAGGAAGGAGATTCAGGAGCCTGAAGACCCACACTCATCAGGGAGAGATACAGGAGCCTGAAGACCCACACTCATCAGGGAGAGATACAGGAGCCTGAAGACCCACACTCATCAGGGAGAGATACAGGAGCCTGAATACCCACACTCATCAGGGTGGAGATACAGGAGCCTGAAGACCCACACTCATCAGGGAGAGATACAGGAGCCTGAAGACCCACATTCATCAGGGAGGATATACATGAGCCTGAAGACCCACACTCATCAGTGAGGAGATACAGGAGCCTGAAGACCCACACTCATCAGGAAGAGATACAGTAGCCTGACGACCCACACTCATCAGTGTGGAGATACAGGAGCCTGAAGACACACACTCATCAGTTAGGAGATTCAGGAGCCTGAAGACCCACACTCATCAGGAAGGAGATCCAGGAGCCTGAAGTCCCACACTCATCAGGGTGGAGATACAGGAGCCTGAAGACCCACACTCATCAGGGTGGAGATACAGGAGCCTGAAGACCCACACTCATCAGTGAGGAGATACAGGAGCCTGAAGACCCACACTCATCAGGGTGGAGATACAGGAGCCTGAAGACTCACACTCATCAGGGAGAGATACAGGAGCCTGACGACCCACACTCATCAGGGAGAGATACAGGAGCCTGAAGACCCACAATCATCAGGGAGAGATACAGTAGCCTGAAGACCCACACTCATCAGGGAGAGATACAGGAGGCTGAAGACCCACACTCATTAGTGAGGAGATACAGGAGCCTGAAGACCCACACTCATCTGGGAGGCGATACAGGAGCCTGAAGACCCACACTCATCAGGATGGAGATACAGGAGCCTGAAGACCCACACTCATCTGGGAGGTTATACAGGAGCCTGAAGACCCACACTCATGAGGGAGAGATACTGGAGCCTGAAGACCAACACTCATCAGGGTGGAGATACAGGAGCCTGAAGACCCACACTCCAGGGAGAGATACAGGAGCCTGAAGACCCACACTCATCAGGGAGAGATCCAGGAGCCTGAAGACCCACACTCATCAGTGAGAGAAACAGGAGCCTGAAGACACACAATCATCAGGGAGAGATACAGGAGCCTGAAGACCCACAATCATCAGGGAGAGATACAGGAGCATGAAGACCCACACTCATCAGGAAGGAGATTCAGGAGCCTGAAGATCCACACTCATCAGGAAGGAGATTCAGGAGCCTGAAGACCCACACTCATCAGGGAGAGATACAGGAGCCTGAAGACCCACACTCATCAGGGAGAGATCCAGGAGCCTGAAGACCCACACTCATCAGGGAGAGATACAGGAGCCTGAAGACCCACACTCATCAGTGAGAGAAACAGGAGCCTGAAGACCCACAATCATCAGGGAGAGATACAGGAGCCTGAAGACCCACAATCATCAGGGAGAGATACAGGAGCATGAAGACCCACACTCATCAGGAAGGAGATTCAGGAGCCTGAAGATCCACACTCATCAGGAAGGAGATTCAGGAGCCTGAAGACCCACACTCATCAGGGAGAGATACAGGAGCCTGAAGACCCACACTCATCAGGGAGAGATACAGGAGCCTGAAGACCCACACTCATCAGGGAGAGATACAGGAGCCTGAAGACCCACACTCATCAGGGTGGAGATACAGGAGCCTGAAGACCCACACTCATCAGGGAGAGATACAGGAGCCTGAAGACCCACATTCATCTGGGAGGATATACGTGAGCCTGAAGGCCCACACTCATCAGTGAGGAGATACAGGAGCCTGAAGACCCACACTCATCAGTGTGGAGATACAGGAGCCTGAAGACACACACTCATCAGTGAGGAGATTCAGGAGCCTGAAGACCCACACTCATCAGGAAGGAGATCCAGGAGCCTGAAGTCCCACACTCATCAGGGTGGAGATACAGGAGCCTGAAGACCCACACTCATCAGTGAGGAGATACAGGAGCCTGAAGACCCACACTCATCAGGGTGGAGATACAGGAGCCTGAAGACCCACACTCATCAGGGAGAGATACAGGAGCCTGAAGACCCACACTCATCAGGGAGAGATACAGGAGCCTGAAGACCCACACTCACCAGGGTGGAGATACAGGAGCCTGAAGACCCACACTGATCAGGGAGAGATAACGGAACCTGAAGACCCACACTCATCAGGATGGAGATACAGGATCCTGAAGACCCACACTCATCAGTGAGGAGATACAGGAGCCTGAAGACCCACACTCATCTGGGAGGCGATACAGGAGCCTGAAGACCCACAGTCATCAGGATGGAGATACAGGAGCCTGAAGACCCACACTCATCAGGAAGGAGATTCAGGAGCCTGAAGACCCACACTCATCAGGGAGAGATACAGGAGCCTGAAGACCCACACTCATCAGGAAGGAGATTCAGGAGCCTGAAGACCCACACTCATCAGGGTGGAGATACAGGAGCCTGAAGACCCACACTCATCAGGGAGAGATACAGTAGCCTGAAGACCCACACTCATCAGGGAGAGATACAAGAGCCTGAAGACCCACACTCATCAGTGAGGAGATACAGGACCCTGAAGACCCACACTCATCAGGAAGAGATACAGTAGCCTGACGACCCACACTCATCAGTGTGGAGATACAAGAGCCTGAAGACCCACACTCATCAGGAAGGAGATTCAGGAGCCTGAAGACCCACACTCATCAGGGAGAGATACAGGAGCCTGAAGACCCACACTCATCAGGGTGGAGATACAGGAGCCGGAAGACCCACACTCATCAGGGAGAGATACAGGAGCCTGAAGACCCACACTCATCAGGGAGGATACACATGAGCCTGAAGACCCACACTCATCAGTCATGAGATACAGGAGCCTGAAGACCCACACTCATCAGGGAGACATACAGTAGCCTGACGACCCACACTCATCAGTGTGGAGATACAGGAGCCTGAAGTCCCACACTCATCAGTGAGGTGATTCAGGAGCCTGAAGATCCACACTCATCAGGGAGGATATACATGAGCCTGAAGACCCACACTCATCAGGGTGGAGATACAGGAGCCTGAAGACCCACACTCATCAGGGAGAGATACAGGAGCCTGAAGACCCACACTCATCAGGGAGGAGATACAGGAGCCTGAAGACCCACACTCATCAGGGAGAGATACAGTAGCCTGACGACCCACACTCATCAGTGTGGAGATACAGGAGCCTGAAGTCCCACACTCATCAGTGAGGTGATTCAGGAGCCTGAAGACCCACACTCATCAGGGAGAGATACAGGAGCCTGAAGACTCACACTCATCAGGGTGGAGATACAGGAGCCTGAAGATCCACACTCATCAGGAACGAGATTCAGGAGCCTGAAGACCCACACTCATCAGGGAGAGATACAGGAGCCTGAAGACCCACACTCATCAGGGAGAGATACAGGAGCCTGAAGACCAACACTCATCAGGGAGAGATACAGGAGCCTGAAGACCCACACTCATCAGGGAGAGATACAGTAGCCTGAAGACCCACACTCATCAGGGAGAGATACAGGAGGCTGAAGACCCACACTCATCAGTGAGGAGATACAGGAGCCTGAAGACCCACACTCATCTGGGAGGCGATACAGGAGCCTGAAGACCCACACTCATCAGGGAGAGATACAGGAGCCTGAAGACCCACACTCATCAGGAAGGAGATTCAGGAGCCTGAAGACCCACACTCATCAGGGTGGAGATACAGGAGCCTGAAGACCCACACTCATCAGGGAGAGATACAGTAGCCTGAAGACCCACACTCATCAGGGAGAGATACAGGAGCCTGAAGACCCACACTCATCAGTGTGGAGATACAGGAGCCTGAAGACACACACTCATCAGTGAGGAGATTCAGGAGCCTGAAGACCCACACTCATCAGGAAGGAGATCCAGGAGCCTGAAGTCCCACACTCATCAGGGTGGAGATACAGGAGCCTGAAGACCCACACTCATCAGTGAGGAGATACAGGAGCCTGAAGACCCACACTCATCAGGGTGGAGATACAGGAGCCTGAAGACTCACACTCATCAGGGAGAGATACAGGAGCCTGAAGACCCACAATCATCAGGGAGAGATACAGTAGCCTGAAGACCAACACTCATCAGGGAGAGATACAGGAGGCTGAAGACCCACACTCATCAGTGAGGAGATACAGGAGCCTGAAGACACACACTCATCTGGGAGGCGATACAGGAGCCTGAAGACCCACACTCATCAGGATGGAGATACAGGAGCCTGAAGACCCACACTCATCTGGGAGGTGATACAGGAGCCTGAAGACCCACACTCATGAGGGTGAGATACTGGAGCCTGAAGACCAACACTCATCAGGGTGGAGATACAGGATCCTGAAGACCCACACTCATCAGTGAGGAGATACAGGAGCCTGAAGACCCACACTCATCTGGGAGGCGATACAGGAGCCTGAAGACCCACACTCATCAGGATGGAGATACAGGAGCCTGAAGACCCACACTCATCAGGAAGGAGATTCAGGAGCCTGAAGACCCACACTCATCAGGGAGAGATACAGGAGTCTGAAGACCCACACTCATCAGGAAGGAGATTCAGGAGCCTGAAGACCCACACTCATCAGGGAGGAGATACAGGAGCCTGAAGACCCACACTCATCAGGGAGAGATACAGTAGCCTGAAGACCCACACTCATCAGGGAGAGATACAGGAGCCTGAAGACCCACACTCATCAGTGAGGAGATACAGGAGCCTGAAGACCCACACTCATCAGGAAGAGATACAGTAGCCTGACGACCCACACTCATCAGTGTGGAGATACAAGAGCCTGAAGACCCACACTCATCAGGAAGGAGATTCAGGAGCCTGAAGATCCACACGCATCAGGGTGGAGATACAGGAGCCGGAAGACCCACACTCATCAGGGAGAGATACAGGAGCCTGAAGACCCACACTCATCAGGGAGGATATACATGAGAATGAAGACCCACACTCATCAGTCAGGAGATACAGGAGCCTGAAGACCCACACTCATCAGGGAGGATATACTTGAGCCTGAAGACCCACACTCATCAGTCATGAGATTCAGGAGCCTGAAGACCCACACTCATCAGGGAGACATACAGTAGCCTGACGACCCACACTCATCAGTGTGGAGATACAGGAGCCTGAAGACCCACACTCATCAGTGAGGTGATTCAGGAGCCTAAAGATCCACACTCATCAGGGAGAGATACAGGAGCCTGAAGACCCACACTCATCAGTCAGGAGATACAGGAGCCTGAAGACCCACACTCATCAGGGAGGAGATACAGGAGCCTGAAGACCCACACTCATCAGGGAGAGATACAGTAGCCTGACGACCCACACTCATCAGTGTGGAGATACAGGAGCCTGAAGTCCCACACTCATCAGTGAGGTGATTCAGGAGCCTGAAGACCCACACTCATGAGTGAGAGATACTGGAACCTGAAGACCCACACTCATCAGGGTGGAGATACAGGAGCCTGACGACCCACACTCATCAGGGAGAGATACAGGAGCCTGAAGACCCACAATCATCAGGGAGAGATACAGTAGCCTGAAGACCCACACTCATCAGGGAGAGATACAGGAGGCTGAAGACCCACACTCATCAGTGAGGAGATACAGGAGCCTGAAGACCCACACTCATCTGGGAGGCGATACAGGAGCCTGAAGACCCACACTCATCAGGATGGAGATATAGGAGCCTGAAGACCCACACTCATCTGGGAGGTTATACAGGAGCCTGAAGACCCACACTCATGAGGGAGAGATACTGGAGCCTGAAGACCAACACTCATCAGGGTGGAGATACAGGAGCCTGAAGACCCACACTCCAGGGAGAGATACAGGGGCCTGAAGACCCACACTCATCAGGGAGAGATCCAGGAGCCTGAAGACCCACACTCATCAGTGAGAGAAACAGGAGCCTGAAGACACACAATCATCAGGGAGAGATACAGGAGCCTGAAGACCCACAATCATCAGGGAGAGATACAGGAGCATGAAGACCCACACTCATCAGGAAGGAGATTCAGGAGCCTGAAGATCCACACTCATCAGGAAGGAGATTCAGGAGCCTGAAGACCCACACTCATCAGGAAGGAGATTCAGGAGCCTGAAGACCCACACTCATCAGGGAGAGATACAGGAGACTGAAGACCCACACTCATCAGGGAGAGATACAGGAGCCTGAAGACCCACACTCATCAGGGAGAGATCCAGGAGCCTGAAGACCCACACTCATCAGGGAGAGATACAGGAGCCTGAAGACCCACACTCATCAGTGAGAGAAACAGGAGCCTGAAGACCCACAATCATCAGGGAGAGATACAGGAGCCTGAAGACCCACACTCATCAGGGAGAGATACAGGAGCCTGAAGACCCACACTCATCAGGGTGCAGATACAGGAGCCTGAAGACCCACACTCATCAGGGAGAGATACAGGAGCCTGAAGACCCACATTCATCAGGGAGGATATACATGAGCCTGAAGGCCCACACTCATCAGTGAGGAG
Organism: Hypanus sabinus; assembly: GCF_030144855.1. Taxonomy (NCBI): domain Eukaryota; kingdom Metazoa; phylum Chordata; class Chondrichthyes; order Myliobatiformes; family Dasyatidae; genus Hypanus; species Hypanus sabinus. Next base: position 13,354 of record NW_026781586.1, on the reverse strand, counting down.
ATACAGGAGCCTGAAGACCCACACTCATCAGGAAGAGATACAGTAGCCTGACGACCCACACTCATCAGTGTGGAGATACAGGAGCCTGAAGACACACACTCATCAGTGAGGAGATTCAGGAGCCTGAAGACCCACACTCATCAGGAAGGAGATCCAGGAGCCTGAAGTCCCACACTCATCATGGTGGAGATACAGGAGCCTGAAGACCCACACTCATCAGGGTGGAGATACAGGAGCCTGAAGACCCACACTCATCAGTGAGGAGATACAGGAGCCTGAAGACCCACACTCATCAGGGTGGAGATACAGGAGCCTGAAGACCCACACTCATCAGGGAGAGATACAGGAGCCTGAAGACCCACACTCATCAGGGAGAGATCCAGGAGCCTGAAGACCCACACTCATCAGGGAGAGATACAGGAGCCTGAAGACCCACACTCATCATTGAGAGAAACAGGAGCCTGAAGACCCACAATCATCAGGGAGAGATACAGGAGCCTGAAGACCCACAATCATCAGGGAGAGATACAGGAGCATGAAGACCCACACTCATCAGGGAGACATACAGTAGCCTGACGACCCACACTCATCAGTGTGGAGATACAGGAGCCTGAAGTCCCACACTCATCAGTGAGGTGATTCAGGAGCCTGAAGATCCACACTCATCAGGGAGGATATACATGAGCCTGAAGACCCACACTCATCAGGGTGGAGATACAGGAGCCTGAAGACCCACACTCATCAGGGAGAGATACAGGAGCCTGAAGACCCACACTCATCAGGGAGGAGATACAGGAGCCTGAAGACCCACACTCATCAGGGAGAGATACAGTAGCCTGACGACCCACACTCATCAGTGTGGAGATACAGGAGCCTGAAGTCCCACACTCATCAGTGAGGTGATTCAGGAGCCTGAAAACCCACACTCATCAGGGAGAGATACAGGAGCCTGAAGACTCACACTCATCAGGGTGGAGATACAGGAGCCTGAAGATCCACACTCATCAGGAACGAGATTCAGGAGCCTGAAGACCCACACTCATCAGGGAGAGATACAGGAGCCTGAAGACCCACACTCATCAGGGAGAGATACAGGAGCCTGAAGACCAACACTCATCAGGGAGAGATACAGTAGCCTGAAGACCCACACTCATCAGGGAGAGATACAGGAGGCTGAAGACCCACACTCATCAGTGAGGAGATACAGGAGCCTGAAGACCCACACTCATCTGGGAGGCGATACAGGAGCCTGAAGACCCACACTCATCAGGGAGAGATACAGGAGCCTGAAGACCCACACTCATCAGGAAGGAGATTCAGGAGCCTGAAGACCCACACTCATCAGGGTGGAGATACAGGAGCCTGAAGACCCACACTCATCAGGGAGAGATACAGTAGCCTGAAGACCCACACTCATCAGGGAGAGATACAGGAGCCTGAAGACCCACACTCATCAGTGTGGAGATACAGGAGCCTGAAGACACACACTCATCAGTGAGGAGATTCAGGAGCCTGAAGACCCACACTCATCAGGAAGGAGATCCAGGAGCCTGAAGTCCCACACTCATCAGGGTGGAGATACAGGAGCCTGAAGACCCACACTCATCAGTGAGGAGATACAGGAGCCTGAAGACCCACACTCATCAGGGTGGAGATACAGGAGCCTGAAGACTCACACTCATCAGGGAGAGATACAGGAGCCTGAAGACCCACAATCATCAGGGAGAGATACAGTAGCCTGAAGACCAACACTCATCAGGGAGAGATACAGGAGGCTGAAGACCCACACTCATCAGTGAGGAGATACAGGAGCCTGAAGACACACACTCATCTGGGAGGCGATACAGGAGCCTGAAGACCCACACTCATCAGGATGGAGATACAGGAGCCTGAAGACCCACACTCATCTGGGAGGTGATACAGGAGCCTGAAGACCCACACTCATGAGGGTGAGATACTGGAGCCTGAAGACCAACACTCATCAGGGTGGAGATACAGGATCCTGAAGACCCACACTCATCAGTGAGGAGATACAGGAGCCTGAAGACCCACACTCATCTGGGAGGCGATACAGGAGCCTGAAGACCCACACTCATCAGGATGGAGATACAGGAGCCTGAAGACCCACACTCATCAGGAAGGAGATTCAGGAGCCTGAAGACCCACACTCATCAGGGAGAGATACAGGAGTCTGAAGACCCACACTCATCAGGAAGGAGATTCAGGAGCCTGAAGACCCACACTCATCAGGGAGGAGATACAGGAGCCTGAAGACCCACACTCATCAGGGAGAGATACAGTAGCCCGAAGACCCACACTCATCAGGGAGAGATACAGGAGCCTGAAGACCCACACTCATCAGTGAGGAGATACAGGAGCCTGAAGACCCACACTCATCAGGAAGAGATACAGTAGCCTGACGACCCACACTCATCAGTGTGGAGATACAAGAGCCTGAAGACCCACACTCATCAGGAAGGAGATTCAGGAGCCTGAAGATCCACACGCATCAGGGTGGAGATACAGGAGCCGAAGACCCACACTCATCAGGGAGAGATACAGGAGCCTGAAGACCCACACTCATCAGGGAGGATATACATGAGAATGAAGACCCACACTCATCAGTCAGGAGATACAGGAGCCTGAAGACCCACACTCATCAGGGAGGATATACTTGAGCCTGAAGACCCACACTCATCAGTCATGAGATTCAGGAGCCTGAAGACCCACACTCATCAGGGAGACATACAGTAGCCTGACAACCCACACTCATCAGTGTGGAGATACAGGAGCCTGAAGACCCACACTCATCAGTGAGGTGATTCAGGAGCCTAAAGATCCACACTCATCAGGGAGAGATACAGGAGCCTGAAGACCCACACTCATCAGTCAGGAGATACAGGAGCCTGAAGACCCACACTCATCAGGGAGGAGATACAGGAGCCTGAAGACCCACACTCATCAGGGAGAGATACAGTAGCCTGACGACCCACACTCATCAGTGTGGAGATACAGGAGCCTGAAGTCCCACACTCATCAGTGAGGTGATTCAGGAGCCTGAAGACCCACACTCATGAGTGAGAGATACTGGAACCTGAAGACCCACACTCATCAGGGTGGAGATACAGGAGCCTGACGACCCACACTCATCAGGGAGAGATACAGGAGCCTGAAGACCCACAATCATCAGGGAGAGATACAGTAGCCTGAAGACCCACACTCATCAGGGAGAGATACAGGAGGCTGAAGACCCACACTCATCAGTGAGGAGATACAGGAGCCTGAAGACCCACACTCATCTGGGAGGCGATACAGGAGCCTGAAGACCCACACTCATCAGGATGGAGATATAGGAGCCTGAAGACCCACACTCATCTGGGAGGTTATACAGGAGCCTGAAGACCCACACTCATGAGGGAGAGATACTGGAGCCTGAAGACCAACACTCATCAGGGTGGAGATACAGGAGCCTGAAGACCCACACTCCAGGGAGAGATACAGGGGCCTGAAGACCCACACTCATCAGGGAGAGATCCAGGAGCCTGAAGACCCACACTCATCAGTGAGAGAAACAGGAGCCTGAAGACACACAATCATCAGGGAGAGATACAGGAGCCTGAAGACCCACAATCATCAGGGAGAGATACAGGAGCATGAAGACCCACACTCATCAGGAAGGAGATTCAGGAGCCTGAAGATCCACACTCATCAGGAAGGAGATTCAGGAGCCTGAAGACCCACACTCATCAGGAAGGAGATTCAGGAGCCTGAAGACCCACACTCATCAGGGAGAGATACAGGAGACTGAAGACCCACACTCATCAGGGAGAGATACAGGAGCCTGAAGACCCACACTCATCAGGGAGAGATCCAGGAGCCTGAAGACCCACACTCATCAGGGAGAGATACAGGAGCCTGAAGACCCACACTCATCAGTGAGAGAAACAGGAGCCTGAAGACCCACAATCATCAGGGAGAGATACAGGAGCCTGAAGACCCACAATCATCAGGGAGAGATACAGGAGCATGAAGACCCACACTCATCAGGAAGGAGATTCAGGAGCATGAAGACCCACACTCATCAGGGAGAGATACAGGAGCCTGAAGACCCACACTCATCAGGGAGAGATACAGGAGACTGAAGACCCACACTCATCAGGGAGAGATACAGGAGCCTGAAGACCCACACTCATCAGGGTGCAGATACAGGAGCCTGAAGACCCACACTCATCAGGGAGAGATACAGGAGCCTGAAGACCCACATTCATCAGGGAGGATATACATGAGCCTGAAGGCCCACACTCATCAGTGAGGAGATACAGGAGCCTGAAGACCCACACTCATCAGGAAGAGATACAGTAGCCTGACGACCCACACTCATCAGTGTGGAGATACAGGAGCCTGAAGACACACACTCATCAGTGAGGAGATTCAGGAGCCTGAAGACCCACACTCATCAGGAAGGAGATCCAGGAGCCTGAAGTCCCACACTCATCATGGTGGAGATACAGGAGCCTGAAGACCCACACTCATCAGGGTGGAGATACAGGAGCCTGAAGACCCACACTCATCAGTGAGGAGATACAGGAGCCTGAAGACCCACACTCATCAGGGTGGAGATACAGGAGCCTGAAGACCCACACTCATCAGGGAGAGATACAGGAGCCTGAAGACCCACACTCATCAGGGAGAGATACAGGAGCCTGAAGACCCACACTCACCAGGGTGGAGATACAGGAGCCTGAAGACCCACACTGATCAGGGAGAGATAACGGAACCTGAAGACCCACACTCATCAGGATGGAGATACAGGATCCTGAAGACCCACACTCATCAGTGAGGAGATACAGGAGCCTGAAGACCCACACTCATCTGGGAGGCGATACAGGAGCCTGAAGACCCACAGTCATCAGGATGGAGATACAGGAGCCTGAAGACCCACACTCATCAGGAAGGAGATTCAGGAGCCTGAAGACCCACACTCATCAGGGAGAGATACAGGAGCCTGAAGACCCACACTCATCAGGAAGGAGATTCAGGAGCCTGAAGACCCACACTCATCAGGGTGGAGATACAGGAGCCTGAAGACCCACACTCATCAGGGAGAGATACAGTAGCCTGAAGACCCACACTCATCAGGGAGAGATACAAGAGCCTGAAGACCCACACTCATCAGTGAGGAGATACAGGACCCTGAAGACCCACACTCATCAGGAAGAGATACAGTAGCCTGACGACCCACACTCATCAGTGTGGAGATACAAGAGCCTGAAGACCCACACTCATCAGGAAGGAGATTCAGGAGCCTGAAGACCCACACTCATCAGGGAGAGATACAGGAGCCTGAAGACCCACACTCATCAGGGTGGAGATACAGGAGCCGGAAGACCCACACTCATCAGGGAGAGATACAGGAGCCTGAAGACCCACACTCATCAGGGAGGATACACATGAGCCTGAAGACCCACACTCATCAGTCATGAGATACAGGAGCCTGAAGACCCACACTCATCAGGGAGACATACAGTAGCCTGACGACCCACACTCATCAGTGTGGAGATACAGGAGCCTGAAGACCCACACTCATCAGTGAGGTGATTCAGGAGCCTGAAGATCCACACTCATCAGGGAGGATATACATGAGCCTGAAGACCCACACTCATCAGGGTGGAGATACAGGAGCCTGAAGACCCACACTCATCAGGGAGAGATACAGGAGCCTGAAGACCCACACTCATCAGGGAGGAGATACAGGAGCCTGAAGTCCCACACTCATCAGGGTGGAGATACAGGAGCCTGAAGACCCACACTCATCAGGGTGGAGATACAGGAGCCTGAAGACCCACACTCATCAGTGAGGAGATACAGGAGCCTGAAGACCCACACTCATCAGGGTGGAGATACAGGAGCCTGACGACCCACACTCATCAGGGAGAGATACAGGAGCCTGAAGACCCACAATCATCAGGGAGAGATACAGTAGCCTGAAGACCCACACTCATCAGGGAGAGATACAGGAGGCTGAAGACCCACACTCATCAGTGAGGAGATACAGGAGCCTGAAGACCCACACTCATCTGGAGGCGATACAGGAGCCTGAAGACCCACACTCATCAGGATGGAGATACAGGAGCCTGAAGACCCACACTCATCTGGGAGGTTATACAGGAGCCTGAAGACCCACACTCATGAGGGAGAGATACTGGAGCCTGAAGACCAACACTCATCAGGGTGGAGATACAGGAGCCTGAAGACCCACACTCCAGGGAGAGATACAGGAGCCTGAAGACCCACACTCATCAGGGAGAGATCCAGGAGCCTGAAGACCCACACTCATTAGTGAGAGAAACAGGAGCCTGAAGACACACAATCATCAGGGAGATATACAGGAGCCTGAAGACCCACAATCATCAGGGAGAGATACAGGAGCATGAAGACCCACACTCATCAGGAAGGAGATTCAGGAGCCTGAAGATCCACACTCATCAGGAAGGAGATTCAGGAGCCTGAAGACCCACACTCATCAGGAAGGAGATTCAGGAGCCTGAAGACCCACACTCATCAGGGAGAGATACAGGAGCCTGAAGACCCACACTCATCAGGGAGAGATACAGGAGCCTGAAGACCCACACTCATCAGGGAGAGATCCAGGAGCCTGAAGACCCACACTCATCAGGGAGAGATACAGGAGCCTGAAGACCCACACTCATCAGTGAGAGAAACAGGAGCCTGAAGACCCACAATCATCAGGGAGAGATACAGGAGCCTGTAGACCCACAATCATCAGGGAGAGATACAGGAGCATGAAGACCCACACTCATCAGGAAGGAGATTCAGGAGCCTGAAGATCCACACTCATCAGGAAGGAGATTCAGGAGCCTGAAGACCCACACTCATCAGGGAGAGATACAGGAGCCTGAAGACCCACACTCATCAGGGAGAGATACAGGAGCCTGAAGACCCACACTCATCAGGGAGAGATACAGGAGCCTGAAGACCCACACTCATCAGGGTGGAGATACAGGAGCCTGAAGACCCACACTCATCAGGGAGAGATACAGGAGCCTGAAGACCCACATTCATCAGGGAGGATATACATGAGCCTGAAGGCCCACACTCATCAGTGAGGAGATACAGGAGCCTGAAGACCCACACTCATCAGGAAGAGATACAGTAGCCTGACGACCCACACTCATCAGTGTGGAGATACAGGAGCCTGGAGACACACACTCATCAGTGAGGAGATTCAGGAGCCTGAAGACACACACTCATCAGGAAGGAGATCCAGGAGCCTGAAGTCCCACACTCATCATGGTGGAGATACAGGAGCCTGAAGACCCACACTCATCAGGGTGGAGATACAGGAGCCTGAAGACCCACACTCATCAGTGAGGAGATACAGGAGCCTGAAGACCCACACTCATCTGGGTGGAGATACAGGAGCCTGAAGACCCACACTCATCAGGGAGAGATACCGGAGTCTGAAGACCCACACTCATCAGGGAGAGATACAGGAGCCTGAAGACCCACACTCACCAGGGTGGAGATACAGGAGCCTGAAGACCCACACTGATCAGGGAGAGATAACGGAACCTGAAGACCCACACTCATCAGGATGGAGATACAGGATCCTGAAGACCCACACTCATCAGTGAGGAGATACAGGAGCCTGAAGACCCACACTCATCTGGGAGGCGATACAGGAGCCTGAAGACCCACAGTCATCAGGATGGAGATACAGGAGCCTGAAGACCCACACTCATCAGGAAGGAGATTCAGGAGCCTGAAGACCCACACTCATCAGGGAGAGATACAGGAGCCTGAAGACCCACACTCATCAGGAAGGAGATTCAGGAGCCTGAAGACCCACACTCATCAGGGTGGAGATACAGGAGCCTGAAGACCCACACTCATCAGGGAGAGATACAGTAGCCTGAAGACCCACACTCATCAGGGAGAGATACAAGAGCCTGAAGACCCACACTCATCAGTGAGGAGATACAGGACCCTGAAGACCCACACTCATCAGGAAGAGATACAGTAGCCTGACGACCCACACTCATCAGTGTGGAGATACAAGAGCCTGAAGACCCACACTCATCAGGAAGGAGACTCAGGAGCCTGAAGACCCACACTCATCAGGGAGAGATACAGGAGCCTGAAGACCCACACTCATCAGGGTGGAGATACAGGAGCCGGAAGACCCACACTCATCAGGTAGAGATACAGGAGCCTGAAGACCCACACTCATCAGGGAGGATACACATGAGCCTGAAGACCAACACTCATCAGTCATGAGATACAGGAGCCTGAAGACCCACACTCATCAGGGTGGAGATACAGGAGCCTGAAGACCCACACTCATCAGGGTGGAGATACAGGAGCCTGAAGACCCACACTCATCAGGGAGAGATACAGGAGCCTGAAGACCCACACTCATCAGGGAGGAGATACAGGAGCCTGAAGACCCACACTCATCAGGGAGAGATACAGTAGCCTGACGACCCACACTCATCAGTGTGGAGATACAGGAGCCTGAAGTCCCACACTCATCAGTCAGGTGATTCAGGAGCCTGAAGACCCACACTCATCAGGGAGAGATACAGGAGCCTGAAGACCCACACTCATCAGGGTGGAGATACAGGAGCCTGAAGATCCACACTCATCAGGAAGGAGATTCAGGAGCCTGAAGACCCACACTCATCAGGGAGAGATACAGGAGCCTGAAGACCCACACTCATCAGGGAGAGATACAGGAGCCTGAAGACCCACACTCAACAGGGTGGAGATACAGGAGCCTGAAGACCCACACTCATCAGTGTGGAGATACAGGAGCCTGAAGTCCCACACTCATCATGGTGGAGATACAGGAGCCTGAAGACCCACACTCATCAGGGTGGAGATACAGGAGCCTGAAGACCCACACTCATGAGTGAGAGATACTGGAGCCTGAAGACCAACACTCATCAGGGTGGAGATACAGGAGCCTGAAGACCCACACTCATCAGGGAGAGATACAGGAGCCTGAAGTCCCACACTCATCAGGGTGGAGATACAGGAGCCTGAAGACTGACACTCATCAGGGTGGTGATACAGGAGCCTGAAGACCCACACTCATCAGGGAGAGATACAGGAGCCTGAAGACCCACACTCATCAGGATGGAGATACAGGATCCTGAAGACCCACACTCATCAGTGAGGAGATACAGGAGCCTGAAGACCCACACTCATCTGCGTGGAGATACAGGAGCCTGAAGACCCACACTCATCAGGGAGAGATACAGGAGCCTGAAGACCCACACTCATCAGGGAGAGATACAGGAGCCTGAAGACCCACACTCACCAGGGTGGAGATACAGGAGCCTGAAGACCCACACTGATCAGGGAGAGATAACGGAACCTGAAGACCCAGACTCATCAGGATGGAGATACAGGATCCTGAAGACCCACACTCATCAGTGAGGAGATACAGGAGCCTGAAGACCCACACTCATCTGGGAGGCGATACAGGAGCCTGAAGACCCACAGTCATCAGGATGGAGATACAGGAGCCTGAAGACCCACACTCATCAGGAAGGAGATTCAGGAGCCTGAAGACCCACACTCATCAGGGAGAGATACAGGAGCCTGAAGACCCACACTCATCAGGAAGGAGATTCAGGAGCCTGAAGACCCACACTCATCAGGGTGGAGATACAGGAGCCTGAAGACCCACACTCATCAGGGAGAGATACAGTAGCCTGAAGACCCACACTCATCAGGGAGAGATACAAGAGCCTGAAGACCCACACTCATCAGTGAGGAGATACAGGACCCTGAAGACCCACACTCATCAGGAAGAGATACAGTAGCCTGACGACCCACACTCATCAGTGTGGAGATACAAGAGCCAGCAGACCCACACTCATCAGGAAGGAGATTCAGGAGCCTGAAGACCCACACTCATCAGGGAGAGATACAGGAGCCTGAAGACCCACACTCATCAGGGTGGAGATACAGGAGCCGGAAGACCCACACTCATCAGGGAGAGATACAGGAGCCTGAAGACCCACACTCATCAGGGAGGATACACATGAGCCTGAAGACCCACACTCATCAGTCATGAGATACAGGAGCCTGAAGACCCACACTCATCAGGGAGACATACAGTAGCCTGACGACCCACACTCATCAGTGTGGAGATACAGGAGCCTGAAGACCCACACTCATCATTGAGGTGATTCAGGAGCCTGAAGATCCACACTCATCAGGGAGGATATACATGAGCCTGAAGACCCACACTCATCAGGGTGGAGATACAGGAGCCTGAAGACCCACACTCATCAGGAGAGATACAGGAGCCTGAAGACCCACACTCATCAGGGAGGAGATACAGGAGCCTGAAGACCCACACTCATCAGGGAGAGATACAGTAGCCTGACGACCCACACTCATCAGTGTGGAGATACAGGAGCCTGAAGTCCCACACTCATCAGCGAGGTGATTCAGGAGCCTGAAGACCCACACTCATCAGGGAGAGATACAGGAGCCTGAAGACCCACACTCATCAGGGTGGAGATACAGGAGCCTGAAGATCCACACTCATCAGGAAGGAGATTCAGGAGCCTGAAGACCCACACTCATCAGGGAGAGATACAGGAGCCTGAAGACCCACACTCATCAGGGAGAGATACAGGAGCCTGAAGACCCACACTCAACAGGGTGGAGATACAGGAGCCTGAAGACCCACACTCATCAGGATGGAGATACAGGATCCTGAAGACCCACACTCATCAGTGAGGAGATACAGGAGCCTGAAGACCCACACTCATCTGGGAGGCGATACAGGAGCCTGAAGACCCACACTCATCAGGATGGAGATACAGGAGCCTGAAGACCCACACTCATCAGGAAGGAGATTCAGGAGCCTGAAGACCCACACTCATCAGGGAGAGATACAGGAGTCTGAAGACCCACACTCATCAGGAAGGAGATTCAGGAGCCTGAAGACCCACACTCATCAGGGTGGAGATACAGGAGCCTGAAGACCCACACTGATCAGGAGAGATACAGGAACCTGAAGACCCCACACTCATCAGGGAGAGATACAGGAGCCTGAAGACCCACACTCATCAGGATGGAGATACAGGATCCTGAAGACCCACACTCATCAGTGAGGACATACAGGAGCCTGAAGACCCACACTCATCTGGGAGGCGATACAGGAGCCTGAAGACCCACACTCATCAGGATGGAGATACAGGAGCCTGAAGACCCACACTCATCAGGAAGGAGATTCAGGAGCCTGAAGACCCACACTCATCAGGGAGAGATACAGGAGTCTGAAGACCCACACTCATCAGGAAGGAGATTCAGGAGCCTGAAGACCCACACTCATCAGGGTGGAGATACAGGAGCCTGAAGACCCACACTCATGAGTGAGAGATACTGGAGCCTGAAGACCAACACTCATCAGGGTGGAGATACAGGAGCCTGAAGACCCACACTCATCAGGGAGAGATACAGGAGCCTGAAGACCCACACTCATCAGGGAGAGATCCAGGAGCCTGAAGACCCACACTCATCAGGGAGAGATACAGGAGCCTGAAGACCCACACTCATCAGTGAGAGAAACAGGAGCCTGAAGACCCACAATCATCAGGGAGAGATACAGGAGCCTGAAGACCCACAATCATCAGGGAGAGATACAGGAGCATGAAGACCCACACTCATCAGTGAGGAGATTCAGGAGCCTGAAGACCCACACTGATCAGGAAGGAGATCCAGGAGCCTGAAGTCCCACACTCATCAGGGTGGAGATACAGGAGCCTGAAGACCCATACTCATCAGGGAGAGATACAGGAGGCTGAAGACCCACACTCATCAGTGAGGATGAGCTCCTGTAAGACCCACACTCATCTGGGAGGTGATACAGGAGCCTGAAGACCCACACTCATCTGGGAGGCGATACAGGAGCCTGAAGACCCACACTCATCAGGATGGAGATACAGGAGCCTGAAGACCCACACTCATCTGGGAGGTGATACAGGAGCCTGAAGACCCACACTGATCAGGGAGAGATACAGGAACCTGAAGACCTACACTCATCAGGGTGGAGATATAGGAGCCTGAAGACCCACACTCATCAGTGTGGAGATACAGGAGCCTGAAGACCCACAATCATCAGGGAGAGATACAGGAGCCTGAAGACCCACACTCATCAGTGAGAGAAACAGGAGCCTGAAGACCCACAATCATCAGGGAGAGATACAGGAGCATGAAGACCCACACTCATCAGGAAGGAGATTCAGGAGCCTGAAGATCCACACTCATCAGGAAGGAGATTCAGGAGCCTGAAGACCCACACTCATCAGGGAGAGATACAGGAGCCTGAAGACCCACACTCATCAGGGAGAGATACAGGAGCCTGAAGACCCACACTCATCAGGGAGAGATACAGGAGCCTGAAGACCCACACTCATCAGGGTGGAGATACAGGAGCCTGAAGACCCACACTCATCAGGGAGAGATACAGGAGCCTGAAGACCCACATTCATCAGGGAGGATATACATGAGCCTGAAGACCCACACTCATCAGTGAGGAGATACAGGAGCCTGAAGACCCACACTCATCAGGAAGAGATACAGTAGCCTGACGACCCACACTCATCAGTGTGGAGATACAGGAGCCTGAAGACACACACTCATCAGTGAGGAGATTCAGGAGCCTGAAGACCCACACTCATCAGGAAGGAGATCCAGGAGCCTGAAGTCCCACACTCATCAGGGTGGAGTTACAGGAGCCTGAAGACCCACACTCATCAGGGTGGAGATACAGGAGCCTGAAGACCCACACTCATCAGTGAGGAGATACAGGAGCCTGAAGACCCACACTCATCAGGGAGAGATACAGGAGTCTGAAGACCCACACTCATCAGGGTGGAGATACAGGAGCCTGAAGACCCACACTCATCAGGGAGAGATACAGGAGCCTGAAGACCCACACTCATCAGGGAGAGATACAGTAGCCTGAAGACCCACACTCATCAGGGAGAGATACAGGAGGCTGAAGACCCACACTCATCAGTGAGCAGATACAGGAGCCTGAAGACCCACACTCATCTGGGAGGCGATACCGGAGCCTGAAGACCCACACTCATCAGGATGGATATACAGGAGCCTGAAGACCCACACTCATCAGGAAGGAGATTCAGGAGCCTGAAGACCCACACTCATCAGGGAGAGATACAGGAGCCTGAAGACCCACACTCATCAGGGTGGAGATACAGGAGCCTGAAGACCCACACTCATCAGGGAGAGATACAGTAGCCTGAAGACCCACACTCATCAGGGAGAGATACAGTAGCCTGACGAC
>NW_026781585.1:235000-243072 GCF_030144855.1 Hypanus sabinus | reverse complement strand
GAGTGAATCTTCCTCCTCCCTGTCCCATCGCACACTCCCGGGGTCAGACACAAAGAAAAGTTCATTGTACAGCATCCGAAAACACGATCCTGGTGTCAGAGAGGGAGTGAATCTCCCACTGCACCGTCAGACCTCACAGTGCCGGGTTAGACAGAGATTGAGGCTACCTCCCCACCGTCCCGGCACACACTGCCGAGGTGAGGTACAGAGTGAAGCTTTCTCCAAACTGTCCCATCGCACATTCTCTGGGTCAGACACAGAGTGACCCTCCTTCCACACTGTCCCATAGCTCTGGGGTCAACCTCGGTCTGAAGCTTTCACTCCACCGCACTATCACACCCTCCTTTGGTCAATTATGGAGTGAAGCTCCCTGCACACTCTCCCATCACACAGTACTGCGGACAAACACAGAGTGAACCAGCCTCTACACTACCTCTATAAACCCTCCCGTGATCAGATAGGAAATGAGACAGTCTCTGCACCATCCCGCCGCATACTCCCGTGGTCAGTCAGAGTATAATGCGCCTTCTAGCCAGTGACGTCACACAGTACAGGGGCCAGAGAACGAGGGAAGCTCCCTCCGAACCGTCCAATCAAACAACGCTGGTTTCAGATATGGGGCGGCATTCCGTCCAGGCACGCGTCACCGTTGCTGGTGTAAGACACAATCATGACCACGGCACATCCCATCCCAAAAGCACTCACCCCCCACCGCCCAGCCAGACCTTCCCATCACACGCACGCACTGTCAAACACAGAGTCCCATCACAAACACACGGAGTGAGGGGTGAGACTTAAACTCCCTGCACACCGTCCGATCACACACTCACAATCAGACGGAGAATGAATCTCTCTCTCCATGGCCCCATCACACACTCCACCGGTCAGACAGAAGGAGAAGCTGCCACCAAATTGTCCCATCGCACACACCCTAGTCTAACACAGCGTGAACCTTCTTCCTCCCATCTTATCACACAATTCTTGGCGTGTCAGAGAGTGAAGCTCCCTCTGAACCGTTCAATCACACCCCACAGTGTTCACACACAAGGCGAAGTTCCGTCCACATTCTTCAATGGCGCACTCCACAACATCGAATCACACAATCCATTGTCACACAGAATAAACGTCTCTCAATAACGTCCCATCACACACTCCCGATATCAGACACAGACTGAAGCTGTCTCTCCACGAACCCATCACACACTCCGGGATTCAGATTGAAACTCTCTTTCCATGGTGCCATGACACACTTCAGGGGTCAGACATGTGGTGAATATCTCTGTGCACTGTCCCATCACACAATCCCGCTGTCAGACACAGAGTGAAGCTGGATCCACACAGTAGTTAAGATGCAACTTCTTCCACGCAGCCCCATCACACATCACTGGGTCAAACACAGAGTGACGCATCGTCTCTCCATGCCTGCCCTGTGATGAGGAGAGGGTGAAAGAGGGGGATGATGCCTCACCTCTTCTGCTAGTCAACAATTCACAGATTTGAGACTTGGTTTCGTTGACAGATCTGTACTTCGTTTCCATCTCAGTGAACTGCTGACGGAGATCGCTATGCATTCGTTTAAAAGACGGACGAATCTGTGATACTGAGAGAGATGGTGAAGGATGTTTAGCGTTTACAGAGAAACGGGAGTCAGCGTCACGCTACCGAACGGGTCACAGAGAGTGTTGAGTCAGTGTCACGGTGAAGCGTGTCACAGTGAAGGATATGCCGGTGTCACAGTGAGAGGCGTCATCGGAAACATGAGGGGCGTGTCTGTGTATCTCTGAGGGGTTATCAATGCCCTGGTGAAGGTTTTGTTGCTGTTACAATGTTGTCTGTGTCGGTATCGTGGTGATGATCAATTCACAGTCTCAGCGCGGGGCATGCTCGTGTTGCTGTGATGGAGGTGTCTCTCGACATCACGGAGAGGGAAATGTCAAAGTGAGGAGTCTGTTCGTGTCACGGTGGGTGGAGTATCTGTGTAACGTGTGGATGCTGCTCTCATTGAGAATGGTGTCTGTGTCACCGTGGGAGGCATGTCATGGCCACGGTGTGTGTTCGGTTGCCACGCTGAGGTGTGTGTCGGTATGATGGATAAAACTTTGTCGGCGCCGTTGTGAATTTAGATGTCGGTATCACAGTAAGGGTTTTGTCTGTGTCAGGGTTAGGTGTGGGTATTTGCTTCGGGGTGAGGGGTGTTACAGTGACGTGTAAGTCTTTGTCACGGTGCGGAGCTGGACGGGTCACGTTGAGGAGCCTGTAGGTGTCAGTGGTGTCTCAGTGTCACAGTGACGGGCGTTTCGGTGTTACTGTGAGGTGTGTTTCGGAGTCTCCTTGTGACAGGTTCTCTGGGGTCATACGGGTGGGAAATCTCACATATCTTACATTCAAAGGTTGATTTTAACTCTTGGACTGGTATTCGACATTGGCGTTGGTTCCTGTTGATCTCCTGATTTTCTGCCCAAAGGAGTTTGTAGTTTCGTTCAGGAGAGATCTGAGATGGTGAAGGATGTTTGGCGTTTATAGTGTGTCAGTGTCACGGTGAGCGTGTAACAGTGAGGTGTGTGCTGTTGGCACAGTGAGGGGCGTCGGCGCCACAGTGCGATACTTGTCTGGGACATGCTGAGGGGTATATTATGTTACCAGCGAGGTTTTTGTTGGTGACACGATGGGAGCTGCGTCAGTATCGCGGTGATAGTTGATTCCGTGTCAAACCGAGTCGGTGTTTCAGTGAGAGACGTCTAGCTGTCATTGTGATAGGTGTTTCTGGTTCAATGTGAGAAATGCACCGGGTCATATCGCGGTGTTTCTCTATGTCACGGTGAGAGATATGTCGGAGTCACAGTGCGAGGTGTGACGGTGTTGCAAAGAGAGACTCGTCGGTGTCATAATGTCCGGTGTATTGCTGTGACAGTGGACAAAATGCCGATGTCACGGTGAGGGGCGTGTCTGTCTCACGAGGAAAGACCTGTTGTTGTCACGGTGGATGTGTCGGTGTCACGGTAAGTGTAGTGTTATTGACACGGTGTGGACTGAGTGGGTGACGCTCTGAGGGCTTGTCGGTGTCACGGTGAGGAAGGTGTCATTGTGACGGTGAGTGTTACGTCGGTGTTTCGGTGAAGTGGCAGTTACTGTCATAATAAGAGATAAGTCGGCTTAAAAGTGATGGACATGTCTGTGTCACAGTTAGGGATGTTTCTACGTCACAGTGCGGGACGTGTCAATGTTACAGTGACTCGGTATTACATTGGTATTACGTTGAGGGATATGTTGGTATCATGTTGAGGGATGTGTTGGTGGGGGTTATGTCGGTGTGACGGTGAGGGGTGAGTCGTGGTCATGCTGAGAGACCCGTCAGAACCACAGTGAGGGGTGTGTTGATATCACCGTAAAGGGTTTTTCTGGGAAATGATGGGAATGTGTCGCTGTTACAGTGGCCATTTTTATTCTCTGCGGTTTTGTCGTTCCGACCGGTGTGAAACTCACCATGAATCCTCCAGCAGATACCCGTGATAATGAGGGTCGCTGTTAAAACGAAGATTATCCATCTGCTTGAGTCTGATCTGTCACTCCTTGTGGCTCGATCACTGCCCATTCCGTCTGCTGAAAAATCATTCCTTGTCTTTGCCAATCCATCGTCATAGTCCCTGATCCCTGCTGTTCCCACCCTCTGCGTTCAAATCGCTCTGTTTCCTCATGCCGAGCAGTGACCAGAAATCACAGAACGGAGCAGACCCTTCGGCCCGAAACTCGGCTATATCAATTATATATTCTATCTAAGTCTGTTTTACGACTTAGTTGCTCATCTCCATGCAATCCCTGCACATACACGTGCCTACCAAAGAGCCAATTTAACCCCAATGTCGATTTGCCTCCACCACCAACCCGGAAAGCACATTCCACTCATCGCACTCTCTGGGCAAACAAAACATTGCCGTTCACCTCTCCTGAAAAGATACTCCCTCTCCACTTCCACCGCGCTATTAGTCATTTCTCTCCGAGGATGGATGAGAAAGCTACCGGTTGCCTTGTCTATATCTGTCTTGTTATCCGTCTGCTTGTTATATTATGCATCTGATAGTTATCTTTCTGTCTTGTACATTCCCTCTGTGCTTTGCGCCCTGCGTGACCGCAGGTTTTCTGTTTGGCATTCGGTGACATTTTCCCTCCCGAGTAATGTCACCCCACCTCCTTTAATTCCTTCCGTATGTAGACGGCTGAAAATAGGGATCCCAGAAATATTGGTCTGTCCGACTTGTTCCTCCTGCAAGGACTCAATAATGTCTACAATATCATCAAAATGTGTTAATTCATGCCCTGAGCTCACCCGCCTTAAAAAAAAAACTTACAGCATTGAAATATACACAGCTCAGAACACCAGTATCATCGTTGACAAAGTTCCGCACGGAAGGTTAGTGAGGAAGTTTCAATCGTTAGGTATTAATTTTGAAGTCGAAAAATGGATTCAATAGTGACTGGATGGGAGGTGCCAGAGAGTAGTGGTGGATAACTGTCAGGTTGGAGGCCAGTGACTAGTGGTGTGCCTCAGGGATCTATACTGAGTCCAATGTTGTTTGTCATATACATTGATGATCTGTATGATGGGGTGGTAAATTAGATTAGTAAATCCGAAGATGATACGAAGATAGGTGGCGTTGTAGATAATGAAGTAGTTTTTCAAAGCTTGCAGAGAGATTTAGGCCAGATAGAAGAGTGGGCTGAAAGATGGCAGATGGAGTTTAATGCTGATAAGTATGAGCTGCTACATTTTGGTAGGAATAATCAAAATAGGACATACATGGTAAATGGTAGGGCATTGAAGAATGCAGTAGAA
Source organism: Hypanus sabinus (assembly GCF_030144855.1). NCBI lineage: Eukaryota > Metazoa > Chordata > Chondrichthyes > Myliobatiformes > Dasyatidae > Hypanus > Hypanus sabinus. Next base: position 238,241 of record NW_026781585.1, on the reverse strand, counting down.
CAGAGTGATCGAGGGAGGATAGTACATTGTTCCCTGAAGGTGGAATCTCATGTGGATAGGGTGGTGATGAAAGCTTTTGGTATGCTTCCCTTTATAAATTCGAGTATTGTGTTTAGGAAACACGGGGAAATCTACAGATGCTGCAAACTCAGGCAACAGACACAAAAGGCTGGTGGAACACAGCCGGCCCGGCAGAATCAATAGGAAGAAGCACTGCCGTCTTTTCGGGCCGAGACCCCTTGTCCGGACTAACTGAAAGAAAAGATAGTAAGAGATTTCAAAGTCGGAGGGGAGAGGGACGCGAAAATATAGGAGAAGTCCGGAAGGGGTTGCGTGAAGCAAGGAGTTGGAAAGGTGATTGGCTAAAAAAAGATACAGAACTGGGGAAGGGAAAGGAACAAGGCGCTGAAGTCCTAGGGAGAATGAAAAGGAGAGGGGAGCACCAGAGGGAGATGGAGAACAGGCAGTGATGGGCAGAGAGAGAAGTAAAAGGGGAAGGGAGAAAATAAATAAATCAGGGATGGGGTAAGAGAGGAGGAGGGGCATTAAAGTAAGTTAGAGAAGTTTGAACAAGTTAGGTCTTTATTCTTTAGAACGTAGAAGGTTGAGGGGGGACTTGATGGAGGTATTTCAAATTATGATGGGGAAGATGGAGTTGACGTGCATTGGCTTTTTTCATTGAGATGACGGGCGATTCAAACAAGACAACACGAGTTGAGGAAGAGGGGGCAAAATTTCAGAGGTAACACAAAGGGGAATGTCTTTACTCAGAGAGTGCTGGCTGTGTGTAACGAGCTTCCAGTATAAGTGTTAGAGGCAGGCTCGATATTGTTATTAAAGTTAAACTTGGATAGGTATATGGACAGGAAAGGAATGAAGGGTTATGGGATGATCGCAGGTCAGTGGGATTAGGTGAGAGTAAGCGTTAAGCACGGTCTACAAAGGCCGAGATGGCCTGTTTCTGTGCTTCGATTTTTAGATGGTTATATATAATACAAAACATTGCATTTCTTCCTTCCTGATGACATTGCCCTGGAATTTTAGTTTCCTCTCATTTAATGTTCTCACTAAAGATCTTGCTGTATGGGGACGTTGGAGTATTGTCTCATTAGTACCCCATCTCTATGTGATATTTTCAGCATTCTTCTAAGAAACCACCTTCCTGTTGCTTCTAAGTTTCTTTTGAGTTCTGGTCTTACAGTCCACGTTTCGGAAGCACACAGCAAGATTGACCAGAAGTAGTATTTCAGTAGCCTAAGCCTTGTTGTCATAGAAATCTGTCAGTAGGTAAAATGGGTTTCATTTTTTGGAAGTTGGTTTTGGCAATGACAATTCTTATTTTTATTTCTACTCTACATCCAGCATCTTGTGACGTAAAGCTGCCAAGGTAATTAAAGCTCCAGAAAACATGTTGTCCAAATCCACACATTCCAGATCCTTTCTGTACCCAAGAAATATGGCCTTGCTCCATTTCCGAATCTCAACCCAACGACTGCCCTATACTTTTCTATAATCACCTGGAGACAAATGACTTTATGATCACTCGATACAAAGTCTGCTCCTGCACAAAGCGCTGACACCTGCCGTCTCATTCCGCAGTAGATTATAAAGTAGTGTTTTCTCTCACTGGGACTGATCAAGGAATCATCCCTGAATATTTTTGTTAAACTCTATCCCACTGGTCCTTTAGCAGTAGGCGACTCAGTCAATACGTGGAAAGCCGAAATCACCTGCTATAACAATCTTATATATACTGCAACAGTCTGCGATCTTTCTGCAGGTTTCTTCCTCCTAATCCAGCAGACTGTTTGCTGGTCTATAATGTAGCCCCATAACATGACCACGCATTTCTTATTCCTCATTTCCACCGATAAAGTCTCACTTAGACGAGCTGACTTGTATGTTCTGCCTCCGCTCTGTGGTGAGATTTTCTCAGCCCTGTAATGTCACCAATCTTTCTGAAATTCTTCCGCTTTCTCACGCCTAAAAATAGGGAACCCCGAAATATCGTGCTGTCCTGCTTGTTCCTCCTACAACCAATTCTCAATAATGGTCACAATATCATAATCGAATGTGTTCATCCATGCCCTCAGCTGGGACGGGTAGTTATCCTGTCCGTTAATTTAACAGATAAATCCCTGACTTCACTTTGCAAAACCACCTTCCCATGTCGCTGGTACCGATATGGACCAGGACATACTATTGTTCACTCACCCACTTCAGAAACATATAGAAGGAATGGTGTTGGGAGAATAGAGGAAGGAAGGGGAGGAGATTGGAGGCTATAGAAAGGGTGTTCAGACTGCAGCCGTTGGTGCAGAACGTGTGAGTTGCCATTTTGTGGCACCCATCTCTATTTCGAGTCAGCTTAAACGCCGAAATCCACTGACCCGTGACTAGGAGTCACAGACAGAGCGAGAATCCCTCCATACAATCTCATCACACGCACCAGGAAACATGCACTGAGTAACGCTCCCTCAGCTACGATCCATCACACACAGTCCGGGGCCAGGCACAGAGTGAAGTTCCGTCCACACCTCGCGATCACACACTTCCAGGGTCACACAACCAGCGAAGCTGCCGAAATATTAAACCATTACTCTCCCGGAGTCAGACATCTGAGGTACCTCCCGCACCATCGCAGCACACTCTACTAGAATCAGAAAATGTACCAAACCCTCTCCCTTCTCCGGTCACCCCACTCACCAGTACCCAGCATTTCGGTTTCCCAGTAGTACGAATTGTGTGTGTCTCTCGGAGATTGTTTGTGTGTGAGAGTGGACTGTGTGCTGCCGAATGAGGAAGGAAGGGGAGGAGAGAGGAGGCCAGGGAAAGGGTGGTGAGATTGCAGTTCCTGATGCACGTGATGTGGAACCACACGACCGGACTGTGTCTGCAGAGCTGTGGTGAAGCTCAGATCCTGGTGATAGATACCCAATTGAACGGGGGAGTAGAAATACCAGACGTCATCGCTCCCCCATACTCTCCAATATTGCCTGTGACACAGAGTGGAAGGAGAGTGGAGGGACGGCGTAGATGGGGAGCGTTTCGCGGGTGGAGTGTATCACGGAGACGGGGGAGGGACACCTGGGTATGTACGGGATTATGGAGAAGCCGAAGTGCGCAGGATAGGTTGTGGGTCAGGGAGACGCGATAGTTTGAGTGCGAGGGATGGGTGACGGAAACGGGAGTGGTGTACTGGAGACGGAGTGACAGTGACGGGGAATAGTGGAGGAGAGAG